>NW_028237779.1:0-29936 GCF_034619465.1 Leptosomus discolor
TGTGTTGGGCTCTACGTCGGGACGTGTGTTGGGCTCTACGTCGGGACGTGTGTTGGGCTCTACGTCGGGACGTGTGTTGGGCTCTACCTCAGGATTTAGCTTATTTCAGCTCTGCGTCGGGACGTGTGTTGGGCTCTACGTCGGGACGTGTGTTGGGCTCTACGTCGGGACGTGTGTTGGGCTCTACGTCGGGACGTGTGTGGGGCTCCACGTCGGGACGTGTGTGGGGCTCCACGTCGGGACGTGTGTGGGGCTCCACGTCGGGACGTGTGTGGGGCTCCACGTCGGGACGTGTGTGGGGCTCCACGTCGGGACGTGTGTGGGGCTCTACGTCGGGACGTGTGTGGGGCTCTACCTCAGGATTTAGCTTACTTTCAGCTCTACGTCGGGACGTGTGTTGGGCTCTACCTCAGGATTTAGCTTACTTTCGGCTCTACGTCGGGACGTGTGTTGGACTCTACGTCGGGACGTGTGTTGGACTTTACGTCGGGACGTGCGTTGGGCTCTACCTCAGGATTTAGCTTACTTTCAGCTCTACGTGGGGACGTGTGTTGGGCTCTACCTCAGGATTTAGCTTACTTTCAGCTCTGCGTCGGGACGTGTGTTGGGCTCTGCGTCGGGACGTGTGTTGGGCTCTGCGTCGGGACGTGTGTTGGGCTCTACGTCGGGACGTGTGTTGGGCTCTACGTCGGGACGTGTGTTGGGCTCTACGTCGGGACGTGTGTGGGGCTCCACGTCGGGACGTGTGTTGGGCTCTGCGTCGGTACGTGTGTTGGGCTCTACATCAGGATTTAGCTTACTTTCATCTCTACGTCGGGACGTGTGTTTGGCTCTGCGTCGGTACGTGTGTTTGGCTCTGCGTCGGGACGTGTGTTTGGCTCTGCCTCGGGACGTGTGTGGGGCTCCACGTCGGGACGTGTGTGGGGCTCCACGTCGGGACGTGTGTGGGGCTCTACGTCGGGACGTGTGTGGGGCTCTACCTCAGGATTTAGCTTACTTTCAGCTCTACGTCGGGACGTGTGTTGGACTCTACGTCGGGACGTGTGTTGGACTTTACGTCGGGACGTGCGTTGGGCTCTACCTCAGGATTTAGCTTACTTTCAGCTCTACGTGGGGACGTGTGTTGGGCTCTACCTCAGGATTTAGCTTACTTTCAGCTCTGCGTCGGGACGTGTGTTGGGCTCTACGTCGGGACGTGTGTTGGGCTCTACGTCGGGACGTGTGTTGGGCTCTACGTCGGGACGTGTGTTGGGCTCTACGTCGGGACGTGTGTGGGGCTCCACGTCGGGACGTGTGTGGGGCTCCACGTCGGGACGTGTGTGGGGCTCCACGTCGGGACGTGTGTTGGGCTCTACGTCGGGACGTGTGTTGGGCTCTGCGTCGGTACGTGTGTTGGGCTCTACATCAGGATTTAGCTTACTTTCAGCTCTACGTCGGGACGTGTGTTGGGCTCTACGTCGGGACGTGTGTTTGGCTCTTCGTCGGGACGTGTGTTTGCCTCTGCGTCGGGACGTGTGTTTGGCTCTGCGTCGGTACGTGTGTTTGGCTCTGCGTCGGGACGTGTGTTGGGCTCTGCGTCGGGACGTGTGTTGGGCTCTGCGTCGGGACGTGTGTTGGGCTCTGCGTCGGGACGTGTGTTGGGCTCTGCGTCGGGACGTGTGTTGGGCTCTGCGTCGGGACGTGTGTTGGGCTCTGCGTCGGGACGTGTGTTGGGCTCTACGTCGGGACGTGTGTTGGGCTCTACCTCAGGATTTAGCTTACTTTCAGCTCTACGTCGGGACGTGTGTTGGGCTGTACGTCGGGACGTGTGTTGGGCTGTACGTCGGGACGTGTGTTGGGCTCTCCGTCGGGACGTGTGTTGGGCTCTCCGTCGGGACGTGTGTTGGGCTCTACGTCAGGATTTAGCTTACATTCAGCTCTACGTCGGGACGTGTGTTGGGCTCTACGTCGGGACGTGTGTTGGGCTCTACCTCAGGATTTAGCTTACTTTCAGCTCTACGTCGGGACGTGTGTTGGGCTCTACGTCGGGACGTGTGTTGGGCTCTACGTCGGGACGTGTGTTGGGCTCTACGTCGGGACGTGTGTTGGGCTCTACGTCGGGACGTGTGTTGGGCTCTACGTCGGGACGTGTGTTGGGCTCTACCTCAGGATTTAGATTACTTTCCGCTCTGCGTCGGGACGTGTGTTGGGCTCTACCTCAGGATTTAGCTTACTTTCCGCTCTACGTCGGGACGTGTGTTGGGCTGTACGTCGGGACGTGTGTTGGGCTCTACGTCGGGACGTGTGTTGGGCTCTACGTCGGGACGTGTGTTGGGCTCTACGTCGGGACGTGTGTTGGGCTCTACGTCGGGACGTGTGTTGGGCTCTACGTCAGGATTTAGCTTACATTCAGCTCTACGTCGGGACGTATGTTGGGCTCTACGTCGGGACGTGTGTTGGGCTCTACCTCAGGATTTAGCTTACTTTCAGCTCTACGTCGGGACGTGTGTTGGGCTCTCCGTCGGGACGTGTGTTGGGCTCTCCGTCGGGACGTGTGTTGGGCTCTACGTCGGGACGTGTGTTGGGCTCTACGTCGGGACGTGTGTTGGCTCTACGTCGGGACGTGTGTTGGGCTCTACGTCGGGACGTGTGTTGGGCTCTACGTCGGGACGTGTGTTGGGCTCTACGTCGAGACGTGTGATGGGCTCTACCTCAGGATTTAGCTTACTTTCTGCTCTGCGTCGGGACGTGTGTTGGGCTCTACGTCGGGACGTGTGTTGGGCTCTACGTCGGGACGTGTGTTGGGCTCTACGTCGGGACGTGTGTTGGGCTGTACGTCGGGACGTGTGTTGGGCTGTACGTCGGGACGTGTGTTGGGCTGTACGTCGGGACGTGTGTTGGGCTCTACGTCGGGACTTGTGTTGGGCTCTACGTCGGGACGTGTGTTGGGCTCTACGTCGGGACGTGTGTTGGGCTCTACCTCAGGATTTAGCTTACTTTCAGCTCTGCGTCGGGATGTGTGTTGGGCTCTACGTCGGGACGTGTGTTGGGCTCTGCGTCGGGACGTGTGTTGGGCTCTACATCAGGATTTAGCTTACTTTCAGCTCTACGTCGGGACGTGTGTTGGGCTCCACGTCGGGACGTGTGTTGGGCTCCACGTCGGGACGTGTGTTGGGCTCCACGTCGGGACGTGTGTTGGGCTCTACGTCGGGACGTGTGTTGGGCTCTACGTCGGGACGTGTGTTGGGCTCTACGTCGGGACGTGTGTTGGGCTCTACCTCAGGATTTAGCTTATTTCAGCTCTGCGTCGGGACGTGTGTTGGGCTCTACGTCGGGACGTGTGTTGGGCTCTACGTCGGGACGTGTGTTGGGCTCCACGTCGGGACGTGTGTGGGGCTCCACGTCGGGACGTGTGTTGGGCTCCACGTCGGGACGTGTGTTGGGCTCCACGTCGGGACGTGTGTGGGGCTCCACGTCGGGACGTGTGTGGGGCTCTACGTCGGGACGTGTGTGGGGCTCTACCTCAGGATTTAGCTTACTTTCAGCTCTACGTCGGGACATGTGTTGGGCTCTACCTCAGGATTTAGCTTACTTTCGGCTCTACGTCGGGACGTGTGTTGGACTCTACGTCGGGACGTGTGTTGGAATTTACGTCGGGACTTGCGTTGGGCTCTACCTCAGGATTTAGCTTACTTTCAGCTCTACGTGGGGACGTGTGTTGGGCTCTACCTCAGGATTTAGCTTACTTTCAGCTCTGCGTCGGGACGTGTGTTGGGCTCTGCGTCGGGACGTGTGTTGGGCTCTACGTCGGGACGTGTGTTGGGCTCTACGTCGGGACGTGTGTTGGGCTCTACGTCGGGACGTGTGTGGGGCTCCACGTCGGGACGTGTGTTGGGCTCTGCGTCGGTACGTGTGTTGGGCTCTACATCAGGATTTAGCTTACTTTCAGCTCTACGTCGGGACGTGTGTTTGCCTCTGCGTCGGTACATGTGTTTGGCTCTGCGTCGGGACGTGTGTTTGGCTCTGCGTCGGGACGTGTGTTGGGCTCTGCGTCGGGACGTGTGTTGGGCTCTGCGTCGGGACGTGTGTTGGGCTCTACGTCGGGACGTGTGTTGGGCTCTACCTCAGGATTTAGCTTACTTTCAGCTCTACGTCGGGACGTGTGTTGGGCTGTACGTCGGGACGTGTGTTGGGCTGTACGTCGGGACGTGTGTTGGGCTCTCCGTCGGGACGTGTGTTGGGCTCTCCGTCGGGACGTGTGTTGGGCTCTCCGTCGGGACGTGTGTTGGGCTCTACGTCAGGATTTAGCTTACATTCAGCTCTACGTCGGGACGTGTGTTGGGCTCTAAATCAGGATTTAGCTGACTTTCAGCTCTACGTCGGGACGTGTGTTGGGCTCTATGTCGGGACGTGTGTTGGGCTCTACGTCGGACGTGTGTTGGGCTCTCCGTCGGGACGTGTGTTGGGCTCTACGTCGGGACGTGTGTTGGGCTATACGTCGGGACGTGTGTTGGGCTCTACCTCAGGATTTAGCTTACTTTCAGCTCTGCGTCGGGACGTGTGTTGGGCTCTACGTCGGGACGTGTGTTGGGCTCTGCGTCGGGACGTGTGTTGGGCTCTACATCAGGATTTAGCTTACTTTCAGCTCTACGTCGGGACGTGTGTTGGGCTCCACGTCGGGACGTGTGTTGGGCTCTACGTCGGGACGTGTGTTGGGCTCTACGTCGGGACGTGTGTTGGGCTCTACGTCGGGACGTGTGTTGGGCTCTACCTCAGGATTTAGCTTACTTTCAGCTCTGCGTCGGGACGTGTGTTGGGCTCTACGTCGGGACGTGTGTTGGGCTCTACGTCGGGACGTGTGTTGGGCTCCACGTCGGGACGTGTGTGGGGCTCCACGTCGGGACGTGTGTGGGGCTCCACGTCGGGACGTGTGTGGGGCTCCACGTCGGGACGTGTGTGGGGCTCCACGTCGGGACGTGTGTGGGGCTCCACGTCGGGACGTGTGTGGGGCTCCACGTCGGGACGTGTGTGGGGCTCCACGTCGGGACGTGTGTGGGGCTCCACGTCGGGACGTGTGTGGGGCTCTACGTCGGGACGTGTGTGGGGCTCTACCTCAGGATTTAGCTTACTTTCAGCTCTACGTCGGGACGTGTGTTGGGCTCTACCTCAGGATTTAGCTTACTTTCAGCTCTACGTCGGGACGTGTGTTGGACTCTACGTCGGGACGTGTGTTGGACTTTACGTCGGGACGTGCGTTGGGCTCTACCTCAGGATTTAGCTTACTTTCAGCTCTACGTGGGGACGTGTGTTGGGCTCTACCTCAGGATTTAGCTTACTTTCAGCTCTGCGTCGGGACGTGTGTTGGGCTCTACGTCGGGACGTGTGTTGGGCTCTACGTCGGGACGTGTGTTGGGCTCTACGTCGGGACGTGTGTTGGGCTCTACGTCGGGACGTGTGTTGGGCTCTACGTCGGGACGTGTGTGGGGCTCCACGTCGGGACGTGTGTGGGGCTCCACGTCGGGACGTGTGTGGGGCTCCACGTCGGGACGTGTGTTGGGCTCTACGTCGGGACGTGTGTTGGGCTCTGCGTCGGTACGTGTGTTGGGCTCTACATCAGGATTTAGCTTACTTTCAGCTCTACGTCGGGACGTGTGTTGGGCTCTACGTCGGGACGTGTGTTTGGCTCTTCGTCGGGACGTGTGTTTGCCTCTGCGTCGGGACGTGTGTTTGCCTCTGCGTCGGTACGTGTGTTTGGCTCTGCGTCGGGACGTGTGTTGGGCTCTGCGTCGGGACGTGTGTTGGGCTCTGCGTCGGGACGTGTGTTGGGCTCTGCGTCGGGACGTGTGTTGGGCTCTACCTCAGGATTTAGCTTACTTTCAGCTCTACGTCGGGACGTGTGTTGGGCTGTACGTCGGGACGTGTGTTGGGCTCTCCGTCGGGACGTGTGTTGGGCTCTCCGTCGGGACGTGTGTTGGGCTCTCCGTCAGGATTTAGCTTACATTCAGCTCTACGTCGGGACGTGTGTTGGGCTCTACGTCGGGACGTGTGTTGGGCTCTACCTCAGGATTTAGCTTACTTTCAGCTCTACGTCGGGACGTGTGTTGGGCTCTACGTCGGGACGTGTGTTGGGCTCTACGTCGGGACGTGTGTTGGGCTCTACGTCGGGACGTGTGTTGGGCTCTACGTCGGGACGTGTGTTGGGCTCTACCTCAGGATTTAGCTTACTTTCCGCTCTGCGTCGGGACGTGTGTTGGGCTCTACCTCAGGATTTAGCTTACTTGCCGCTCTACGTCGGGACGTGTGTTGGGCTGTACGTCGGGACGTGTGTTGGGCTCTACGTCGGGACGTGTGTTGGGCTCTACGTCGGGACGTGTGTTGGGCTCTACGTCGGGACGTGTGTTGGGCTCTACCTCAGGATTTAGCTTACTTTCCGCTCTGCGTCGGGACGCGTGTTGGGCTCTACATCAGGATTTAGCTTACTTTCCGCTCTGCGTCGGGACGTGTGTTGGGCTCTACGTCGAGACGTGTGATGGGCTCTACCTCAGGATTTAGCTTACTTTCCGCTCTGCGTCGGGACGTGTGTTGGGCTCTACCTCAGGATTTAGCTTACTTTCAGCTCTACGTCGGGACGTGTGTTGGGCTGTACGTCGGGACGTGTGTTGGGCTCTACGTCGGGACGTTTGTTGGGCTCTACGTCGGGACGTTTGTTGGGCTCTACGTCGGGACGTTTGTTGGGCTCTACGTCGGGACGTGTGTTGGGCTCTACGTCGGGACGTGTGTTGGGCTCTACCTCAGGATTTAGCTTACTTTCCGCTCTGCGTCGGGACGCGTGTTGGGCTCTACCTCAGGATTTAGCTTACTTTCCGCTCTGCGTCGGGACGCGTGTTGGGCTCTACCTCAGGATTTAGGTTACTTTCCGCTCTGCGTCGGGACGCGTGTTGGGCTCTACCTCAGGATTTAGCTTACTTTCCGCTCTGCGTCGGGACGCGTGTTGGGCTCTACCTCAGGATTTAGCTTACTTTCAGCTCTACGTCGGGACCTGTGTTGGGCTGTGCGTCGGGACGTGTGTTGGACTCTACATCAGGATTTCGCTTACTTTCAGCTCTACATCGGAACGTATGTTGGGCTCTGCGTCGGGACGTGTGTTGGGCTCTGCGTCGGGACGTGTGTTGGGCTCTGCGTCGGGACGTGTGTTGGGCTCTACGTCGGGACGTGTGTTGGGCTCTACGTCGGGACGTGTGTTTGGCTCTACGTCGGGACGTGTGTTGGGCTCTGCGTCGGGACGTGTGTTGGGCTCTACGTCGGGACGTGTGTTGGGCTCTGCGTCGGGACGTGTGTTGGGCTCTACGTCGGGACGTGTGTTGGGCTCTACGTCGGGACGTGTGTTGGGCTCTACGTCGAGACGTGTGATGGGCTCTAAATCAGGATTTAGATTACTTTCAGCTCTACGTCGGGACGTGTGTTGGGCTCTACGTCGGGACGTGTGTTGGGCTCTACGTCGGGACGTGTGTTGGGCTCTACGTCGGGACGTGTGTTGGGCTCTACGTCGGGACGTGTGTTGGGCTCTACGTCGGGACGTGTGTTGGGCTCTACCTCAGGATTTAGCTTACTTTCCGCTCTGCGTCGGGACGTGTGATGTGCTCTACCTCAGGATTTAGCTTACTTTCCGCTCTACGTCGGGACGTGTGTTGGGCTGTACGTCGGGACGTGTGTTGGGCTGTACGTCGGGACGTGTGTTGGGCTGTACGTCGGGACGTGTGTTGGGCTCTCCGTCGGGACGTGTGTTGGGCTCTACCTCAGGATTTAGCTTACTTTCAGCTCTACGTCGGGACGTGTGTTGGGCTCTACGTCGGGACGTGTGTTGGGCTCTACGTCGGGACGTGTGTTGGGCTCTACGTCGGGACGTGTGTTGGGCTCTACCTCAGGATTTAGCTTACTTTCCGCTCTGCGTCGGGACGTGTGATGTGCTCTACCTCAGGATTTAGCTTACTTTCCGCTCTACGTCGGGACGTGTGTTGGGCTGTACGTCGGGACGTGTGTTGGGCTGTACGTCGGGACGTGTGTTGGGCTGTACGTCGGGACGTGTGTTGGGCTGTACGTCGGGACATGTGTTGGGCTGTACGTCGGGACGTGTGTTGGGCTGTACGTCGGGACGTGTGTTGGGCTGTACGTCGGGACGTGTGTTGGGCTGTACGTCGGGACGTGTGTTGGGCTCTCCGTCGGGACGTGTGTTGGGCTCTCCGTCGGGACGTGTGTTGGGCTCTACGTCAGGATTTAGCTTACATTCAGCTCTACGTCGGGACGTGTGTTGGGCTCTACGTCGGGACGTGTGTTGGGCTCTACCTCAGGATTTAGCTTACTTTCAGCTCTACGTCGGGACGTGTGTTGGGCTGTACGTCGGGACGTATGTTGGGCTGTACGTCGGGACGTGTGTTGGGCTGTACGTCGGGACGTGTGTTGGGCTCTACCTCAGGATTTAGCTTACTTTCCGCTCTGCGTCGGGACGTGTGTTGGGCTCTACCTCAGGATTTAGCTTACTTTCAGCTCTACGTCGGGACGTGTGTTGGGCTGTACGTCGGGACGTTTGTTGGGCTGTACGTCGGGACGTGTGTTGGGCTGTACGTCGGGACGTTTGTTGGGCTGTACGTCGGGACGTGTGTTGGGCTGTACGTCGGGACGTGTGTTGGGCTGTACGTCGGGACGTGTGTTGGGCTCTGCGTCGGGACGTGTGTTGGGCTCTGCGTCGGGACGTGTGTTGGGCTCTGCGTCGGGACGTGTGTTGGGCTCTGCGTCGGGACGTGTGTGGGGCTCTGCGTCGGGACGTGTGTGGGGCTCTGCGTCGGGACGTGTGTGGGGCTCTGCTTCGGGACGTGTGTGGGGCTCTACGTCGGGACGTGTGTGGGGCTCTACGTCGGGACGTGTGTGGGGCTCTACGTCGGGACGTGTGTGGGGCTCTACGTCGGGAAGTGTGTTGCGCTCTGCGTCGGGACGTGTGTTGGGCTCTACCTCAGGATTTAGCTTACTTTCAGCTCTACTTCGGGACGTGTGTTGGGCTCCACGTCGGGACGTGTGTTGGGCTGTACGTCGGGACGTGTGTTGGGCTCTCCGTCGGGACGTGTGTTGGGCTCTCCGTCGGGACGTGTGTTGGGCTCTACCTCAGGATTTAGCTTACTTTCAGCTCTACGTCGGGACGTGTGTTGGGCTCTACGTCGGGACGTGTGTTGGGCTCTACGTCGGGACGTGTGTTGGGCTCTACGTCGGGACGTGTGTTGGGCTCTACGTCGGGACGTGTGTTGGGCTCTACGTCGGGACGTGTGTTGGGCTCTACGTCGGGACGTGTGTTGGGCTCTACCTCAGGATTTAGCTTACTTTCAGCTCTACGTCGGGACGTGTGTTGGGCTCTACCTCAGGATTTAGCTTACTTTCAGCTCTACGTCGGGACGTGTGTTGGGCTCTACGTCGGGACGTGTGTTGGGCTCTACGTCGGGACGTGTGTTGGGCTCTACGTCGGGACGTGTGTTGGGCTCTACGTCGGGACGTGTGTTGGGCTCTACCTCAGGATTTAGCTTACTTTCAGCTGTGCGTCGGGACGTGTGTTGGGCTCTACGTCGGGACGTGTGTTGGGCTCTGCGTCGGGACGTGTGTTGGGCTCTACATCAGGATTTAGCTTACTTTCAGCTCTACGTCGGGACGTGTGTTGGGCTCCACGTCGGGACGTGTGTTGGGCTCTACGTCGGGACGTGTGTTGGGCTCTACGTCGGGACGTGTGTTGGGCTCTACGTCGGGACGTGTGTTGGGCTCTACGTCGGGACGTGTGTTGGGCTCTACCTCAGGATTTAGCTTACTTTCAGCTCTGCGTCGGGACGTGTGTTGGGCTCTACGTCGGGACGTGTGTTGGGCTCTACGTCGGGACGTGTGTTGGGCTCTACGTCGGGACGTGTGTTGGGCTCTACGTCGGGACGTGTGTTGGGCTCCACGTCGGGACGTGTGTTGGGCTCTACGTCGGGACGTGTGTTGGGCTCTACGTCGGGACGTGTGTTGGGCTCCACGTCGGGACGTGTCTTGGGCTCTACGTCGGGACGTGTGTGGGGCTCCACGTCGGGACGTGTGTTGGGCTCTACGTCGGGACGTGTGTTGGGCTCTGCGTCGGTACCTGTGTTGGGCTCTACATCAGGATTTAGCTTACTTTCAGCTCTACGTCGGGACGTGTGTTGGGCTCTACGTCGGGACGTGCGTTGGGCTCTACGTCGGGACGTGCGTTGGGCTCTACGTCGGGACGTGAGTTGGGCTCTACGTCGGGACCTGCGTTGGGCTCTACGTCGGGACCTGCGTTGGGCTCTACGTCGGGACGTGTGTTGGGCTCTGCGTCGGGACGTGTGTGGGGCTCTGCGTCGGGACGTGTGTTGATCTCTGCGTCGGGACGTGTGTTGGGCTCTGCGTCGGGACGTGTGTGGGGCTCTACGTCGGGACGTGTGTGGGGCTCTACGTCGGGACGTGTGTGGGGCTCTACGTCGGGACGTGTGTGGGGCTCTACGTCGGGACGTGTGTGGGGCTCTACGTCGGGACGTGAGTTGGGCTCTACGTCGGGACGTGAGTTGGGCTCTACGTCGGGACCTGCGTTGGGCTCTACGTCGGGACCTGCGTTGGGCTCTACGTCGGGACGTGTGTTGGGCTCTACGTCGGGACGTGTGTTGGGCTCTGCGTCGGGACGTGTGTTGGGCTCTACATCAGGATTTAGCTTACTTTCAGCTCTACATCGGAACGTGTGTTGGGCTCTACGTCGGGACGTGTGTTTGGCTCTGCGTCGGGACGTGTGTGGGGCTCTGCGTCGGGACGTGTGTTGGGCTCTGCGTCGGGACGTGTGTTGGGCTCTGCGTCGGGACGTGTGTGGGGCTCTACGTCGGGACGTGTGTGGGGCTCTACGTCGGGACGTGTGTGGGGCTCTACGTCGGGACGTGTGTGGGGCTCTACGTCGGGACGTGTCTGGGTCTCTACGTCGGGACTTGTGTGGGGCTCTACGTCGGGACGTGTGTTGCGCTCTGCGTCGGGACGTGCGTTTGGCTCTGCGTCGGGACGTGTGTTGGGCTCTACCTCAGGATTTAGCTTATTTCAGCTCTGCGTCGGGACGTGTGTTGGGCTCTACGTCGGGACGTGTGTTGGGCTCTGAGTCGGGACGTGTGTTGGGCTCTGAGTCGGGACGTGTGTTGGGCTCTGCGTCGGGACGTGTGTTGGGCTCTGCGTCGGGACGTGTGTGGGGCTCTACGTCGGGACGTGTGTTGGGCTCTACGTCGGGACGTGTGTTGGGCTCTACGTCGGGACGTGTGTTTGGCTCTGCGTCGGGACGTGTGTGGGGCTCTGCGTCGGGACGTGTGTTGGGCTCTGCGTCGGGACGTGTGTGGGGCTCTGCGTCGGGACGTGTGTGGGGCTCTGCGTCGGGACGTGTGTGGGGCTCTGCTTCGGGACGTGTGTGGGGCTCTACGTCGGGACGTGTGTGGGGCTCTACGTCGGGACGTGTGTGGGGCTCTACGTAGGGACGTGTGTGGGGCTCTACGTCGGGATGTGTGTGGGGCTCTACGTCGGGACGTGTGTGGGGCTCTACGTCGGGACGTGTGTTGCGCTCTGCGTCGGGACGTGTGTTGGGCTCTACCTCAGGATTTAGCTTACTTTCCGCTCTGCGTCGGGACGTGTGTTGGGCTCTACCTCAGGATTTAGCTTACTTTCCGCTCTACGTCGGGACGTGTGTTGGGCTCTACGTCGGGACGTGTGTTGGGCTCTACGTCGGGACGTGTGTTGGGCTCTCCGTCGGGACGTGTGTTGGGCTCTACGTCAGGATTTAGCTTACATTCAGCTCTACGTCGGGACGTGTGTTGGGCTCTACGTCGGGACGTGTGTTGGGCTCTACCTCAGGATTTAGCTTACTTTCAGCTCTACGTCGGGACGTGTGTTGGGCTCTCCGTCGGGACGTGTGTTGGACTCTACGTCGGGACGTGTGTTGGCTCTACGTCGGGACGTGTGTTGGGCTCTACGTCGGGACGTGTGTTGGGCTCTACGTCGGGACGTGTGTTGGGCTCTACGTCGGGACGTGTGTTGGGCTCTACGTCGGGACGTGTGTTGGGCTCTACCTCAGGATTTAGCTTACTTTCAGCTCTGCGTCGGGACGTGTGTTGGGCTCTACGTCGGGACGTGTGTTGGGCTCTGCGTCGGGACGTGTGTTGGGCTCTACATCAGGATTTAGCTTACTTTCAGCTCTACGTCGGGACGTGTGTTGGGCTCCACGTCGGGACGTGTGTTGGGCTCCACGTCGGGACGTGTGTTGGGCTCCACGTCGGGACGTGTGTTGGGCTCTATGTCGGGACGTGTGTTGGGCTCTACGTCGGGACGTGTGTTGGGCTCTACGTCGGGACGTGTGTTGGGCTCTACGTCGGGACGTGTGTTGGGCTCTACCTCAGGATTTAGCTTATTTCAGCTCTGCGTCGGGACGTGTGTTGGGCTCTACGTCGGGACGTGTGTTGGGCTCTACGTCGGGACGTGTGTTGGGCTCTACGTCGGGACGTGTGTGGGGCTCCACGTCGGGACGTGTGTGGGGCTCCACGTCGGGACGTGTGTGGGGCTCCACGTCGGGACGTGTGTGGGGCTCCACGTCGGGACGTGTGTGGGGCTCCACGTCGGGACGTGTGTGGGGCTCTACGTCGGGACGTGTGTGGGGCTCTACCTCAGGATTTAGCTTACTTTCAGCTCTACGTCGGGACGTGTGTTGGGCTCTACCTCAGGATTTAGCTTACTTTCGGCTCTACGTCGGGACGTGTGTTGGACTCTACGTCGGGACGTGTGTTGGACTTTACGTCGGGACGTGCGTTGGGCTCTACCTCAGGATTTAGCTTACTTTCAGCTCTACGTGGGGACGTGTGTTGGGCTCTACCTCAGGATTTAGCTTACTTTCAGCTCTGCGTCGGGACGTGTGTTGGGCTCTGCGTCGGGACGTGTGTTGGGCTCTGCGTCGGGACGTGTGTTGGGCTCTACGTCGGGACGTGTGTTGGGCTCTACGTCGGGACGTGTGTTGGGCTCTACGTCGGGACGTGTGTGGGGCTCCACGTCGGGACGTGTGTTGGGCTCTGCGTCGGTACGTGTGTTGGGCTCTACATCAGGATTTAGCTTACTTTCATCTCTACGTCGGGACGTGTGTTTGGCTCTGCGTCGGTACGTGTGTTTGGCTCTGCGTCGGGACGTGTGTTTGGCTCTGCCTCGGGACGTGTGTGGGGCTCCACGTCGGGACGTGTGTGGGGCTCCACGTCGGGACGTGTGTGGGGCTCTACGTCGGGACGTGTGTGGGGCTCTACCTCAGGATTTAGCTTACTTTCAGCTCTACGTCGGGACGTGTGTTGGACTCTACGTCGGGACGTGTGTTGGACTTTACGTCGGGACGTGCGTTGGGCTCTACCTCAGGATTTAGCTTACTTTCAGCTCTACGTGGGGACGTGTGTTGGGCTCTACCTCAGGATTTAGCTTACTTTCAGCTCTGCGTCGGGACGTGTGTTGGGCTCTACGTCGGGACGTGTGTTGGGCTCTACGTCGGGACGTGTGTTGGGCTCTACGTCGGGACGTGTGTTGGGCTCTACGTCGGGACGTGTGTGGGGCTCCACGTCGGGACGTGTGTGGGGCTCCACGTCGGGACGTGTGTGGGGCTCCACGTCGGGACGTGTGTTGGGCTCTACGTCGGGACGTGTGTTGGGCTCTGCGTCGGTACGTGTGTTGGGCTCTACATCAGGATTTAGCTTACTTTCAGCTCTACGTCGGGACGTGTGTTGGGCTCTACGTCGGGACGTGTGTTTGGCTCTTCGTCGGGACGTGTGTTTGCCTCTGCGTCGGGACGTGTGTTTGGCTCTGCGTCGGTACGTGTGTTTGGCTCTGCGTCGGGACGTGTGTTGGGCTCTGCGTCGGGACGTGTGTTGGGCTCTGCGTCGGGACGTGTGTTGGGCTCTGCGTCGGGACGTGTGTTGGGCTCTGCGTCGGGACGTGTGTTGGGCTCTGCGTCGGGACGTGTGTTGGGCTCTGCGTCGGGACGTGTGTTGGGCTCTACGTCGGGACGTGTGTTGGGCTCTACCTCAGGATTTAGCTTACTTTCAGCTCTACGTCGGGACGTGTGTTGGGCTGTACGTCGGGACGTGTGTTGGGCTGTACGTCGGGACGTGTGTTGGGCTCTCCGTCGGGACGTGTGTTGGGCTCTCCGTCGGGACGTGTGTTGGGCTCTACGTCAGGATTTAGCTTACATTCAGCTCTACGTCGGGACGTGTGTTGGGCTCTACGTCGGGACGTGTGTTGGGCTCTACCTCAGGATTTAGCTTACTTTCAGCTCTACGTCGGGACGTGTGTTGGGCTCTACGTCGGGACGTGTGTTGGGCTCTACGTCGGGACGTGTGTTGGGCTCTACGTCGGGACGTGTGTTGGGCTCTACGTCGGGACGTGTGTTGGGCTCTACGTCGGGACGTGTGTTGGGCTCTACCTCAGGATTTAGATTACTTTCCGCTCTGCGTCGGGACGTGTGTTGGGCTCTACCTCAGGATTTAGCTTACTTTCCGCTCTACGTCGGGACGTGTGTTGGGCTGTACGTCGGGACGTGTGTTGGGCTCTACGTCGGGACGTGTGTTGGGCTCTACGTCGGGACGTGTGTTGGGCTCTACGTCGGGACGTGTGTTGGGCTCTACGTCGGGACGTGTGTTGGGCTCTACGTCAGGATTTAGCTTACATTCAGCTCTACGTCGGGACGTATGTTGGGCTCTACGTCGGGACGTGTGTTGGGCTCTACCTCAGGATTTAGCTTACTTTCAGCTCTACGTCGGGACGTGTGTTGGGCTCTCCGTCGGGACGTGTGTTGGGCTCTCCGTCGGGACGTGTGTTGGGCTCTACGTCGGGACGTGTGTTGGGCTCTACGTCGGGACGTGTGTTGGCTCTACGTCGGGACGTGTGTTGGGCTCTACGTCGGGACGTGTGTTGGGCTCTACGTCGGGACGTGTGTTGGGCTCTACGTCGAGACGTGTGATGGGCTCTACCTCAGGATTTAGCTTACTTTCTGCTCTGCGTCGGGACGTGTGTTGGGCTCTACGTCGGGACGTGTGTTGGGCTCTACGTCGGGACGTGTGTTGGGCTCTACGTCGGGACGTGTGTTGGGCTGTACGTCGGGACGTGTGTTGGGCTGTACGTCGGGACGTGTGTTGGGCTGTACGTCGGGACGTGTGTTGGGCTCTACGTCGGGACTTGTGTTGGGCTCTACGTCGGGACGTGTGTTGGGCTCTACGTCGGGACGTGTGTTGGGCTCTACCTCAGGATTTAGCTTACTTTCAGCTCTGCGTCGGGATGTGTGTTGGGCTCTACGTCGGGACGTGTGTTGGGCTCTGCGTCGGGACGTGTGTTGGGCTCTACATCAGGATTTAGCTTACTTTCAGCTCTACGTCGGGACGTGTGTTGGGCTCCACGTCGGGACGTGTGTTGGGCTCCACGTCGGGACGTGTGTTGGGCTCCACGTCGGGACGTGTGTTGGGCTCTACGTCGGGACGTGTGTTGGGCTCTACGTCGGGACGTGTGTTGGGCTCTACGTCGGGACGTGTGTTGGGCTCTACCTCAGGATTTAGCTTATTTCAGCTCTGCGTCGGGACGTGTGTTGGGCTCTACGTCGGGACGTGTGTTGGGCTCTACGTCGGGACGTGTGTTGGGCTCCACGTCGGGACGTGTGTGGGGCTCCACGTCGGGACGTGTGTTGGGCTCCACGTCGGGACGTGTGTTGGGCTCCACGTCGGGACGTGTGTGGGGCTCCACGTCGGGACGTGTGTGGGGCTCTACGTCGGGACGTGTGTGGGGCTCTACCTCAGGATTTAGCTTACTTTCAGCTCTACGTCGGGACATGTGTTGGGCTCTACCTCAGGATTTAGCTTACTTTCGGCTCTACGTCGGGACGTGTGTTGGACTCTACGTCGGGACGTGTGTTGGAATTTACGTCGGGACTTGCGTTGGGCTCTACCTCAGGATTTAGCTTACTTTCAGCTCTACGTGGGGACGTGTGTTGGGCTCTACCTCAGGATTTAGCTTACTTTCAGCTCTGCGTCGGGACGTGTGTTGGGCTCTGCGTCGGGACGTGTGTTGGGCTCTACGTCGGGACGTGTGTTGGGCTCTACGTCGGGACGTGTGTTGGGCTCTACGTCGGGACGTGTGTGGGGCTCCACGTCGGGACGTGTGTTGGGCTCTGCGTCGGTACGTGTGTTGGGCTCTACATCAGGATTTAGCTTACTTTCAGCTCTACGTCGGGACGTGTGTTTGCCTCTGCGTCGGTACATGTGTTTGGCTCTGCGTCGGGACGTGTGTTTGGCTCTGCGTCGGGACGTGTGTTGGGCTCTGCGTCGGGACGTGTGTTGGGCTCTGCGTCGGGACGTGTGTTGGGCTCTACGTCGGGACGTGTGTTGGGCTCTACCTCAGGATTTAGCTTACTTTCAGCTCTACGTCGGGACGTGTGTTGGGCTGTACGTCGGGACGTGTGTTGGGCTGTACGTCGGGACGTGTGTTGGGCTCTCCGTCGGGACGTGTGTTGGGCTCTCCGTCGGGACGTGTGTTGGGCTCTCCGTCGGGACGTGTGTTGGGCTCTACGTCAGGATTTAGCTTACATTCAGCTCTACGTCGGGACGTGTGTTGGGCTCTAAATCAGGATTTAGCTGACTTTCAGCTCTACGTCGGGACGTGTGTTGGGCTCTATGTCGGGACGTGTGTTGGGCTCTACGTCGGACGTGTGTTGGGCTCTCCGTCGGGACGTGTGTTGGGCTCTACGTCGGGACGTGTGTTGGGCTATACGTCGGGACGTGTGTTGGGCTCTACCTCAGGATTTAGCTTACTTTCAGCTCTGCGTCGGGACGTGTGTTGGGCTCTACGTCGGGACGTGTGTTGGGCTCTGCGTCGGGACGTGTGTTGGGCTCTACATCAGGATTTAGCTTACTTTCAGCTCTACGTCGGGACGTGTGTTGGGCTCCACGTCGGGACGTGTGTTGGGCTCTACGTCGGGACGTGTGTTGGGCTCTACGTCGGGACGTGTGTTGGGCTCTACGTCGGGACGTGTGTTGGGCTCTACCTCAGGATTTAGCTTACTTTCAGCTCTGCGTCGGGACGTGTGTTGGGCTCTACGTCGGGACGTGTGTTGGGCTCTACGTCGGGACGTGTGTTGGGCTCCACGTCGGGACGTGTGTGGGGCTCCACGTCGGGACGTGTGTGGGGCTCCACGTCGGGACGTGTGTGGGGCTCCACGTCGGGACGTGTGTGGGGCTCCACGTCGGGACGTGTGTGGGGCTCCACGTCGGGACGTGTGTGGGGCTCCACGTCGGGACGTGTGTGGGGCTCCACGTCGGGACGTGTGTGGGGCTCCACGTCGGGACGTGTGTGGGGCTCTACGTCGGGACGTGTGTGGGGCTCTACCTCAGGATTTAGCTTACTTTCAGCTCTACGTCGGGACGTGTGTTGGGCTCTACCTCAGGATTTAGCTTACTTTCAGCTCTACGTCGGGACGTGTGTTGGACTCTACGTCGGGACGTGTGTTGGACTTTACGTCGGGACGTGCGTTGGGCTCTACCTCAGGATTTAGCTTACTTTCAGCTCTACGTGGGGACGTGTGTTGGGCTCTACCTCAGGATTTAGCTTACTTTCAGCTCTGCGTCGGGACGTGTGTTGGGCTCTACGTCGGGACGTGTGTTGGGCTCTACGTCGGGACGTGTGTTGGGCTCTACGTCGGGACGTGTGTTGGGCTCTACGTCGGGACGTGTGTTGGGCTCTACGTCGGGACGTGTGTGGGGCTCCACGTCGGGACGTGTGTGGGGCTCCACGTCGGGACGTGTGTGGGGCTCCACGTCGGGACGTGTGTTGGGCTCTACGTCGGGACGTGTGTTGGGCTCTGCGTCGGTACGTGTGTTGGGCTCTACATCAGGATTTAGCTTACTTTCAGCTCTACGTCGGGACGTGTGTTGGGCTCTACGTCGGGACGTGTGTTTGGCTCTTCGTCGGGACGTGTGTTTGCCTCTGCGTCGGGACGTGTGTTTGCCTCTGCGTCGGTACGTGTGTTTGGCTCTGCGTCGGGACGTGTGTTGGGCTCTGCGTCGGGACGTGTGTTGGGCTCTGCGTCGGGACGTGTGTTGGGCTCTGCGTCGGGACGTGTGTTGGGCTCTACCTCAGGATTTAGCTTACTTTCAGCTCTACGTCGGGACGTGTGTTGGGCTGTACGTCGGGACGTGTGTTGGGCTCTCCGTCGGGACGTGTGTTGGGCTCTCCGTCGGGACGTGTGTTGGGCTCTCCGTCAGGATTTAGCTTACATTCAGCTCTACGTCGGGACGTGTGTTGGGCTCTACGTCGGGACGTGTGTTGGGCTCTACCTCAGGATTTAGCTTACTTTCAGCTCTACGTCGGGACGTGTGTTGGGCTCTACGTCGGGACGTGTGTTGGGCTCTACGTCGGGACGTGTGTTGGGCTCTACGTCGGGACGTGTGTTGGGCTCTACGTCGGGACGTGTGTTGGGCTCTACCTCAGGATTTAGCTTACTTTCCGCTCTGCGTCGGGACGTGTGTTGGGCTCTACCTCAGGATTTAGCTTACTTGCCGCTCTACGTCGGGACGTGTGTTGGGCTGTACGTCGGGACGTGTGTTGGGCTCTACGTCGGGACGTGTGTTGGGCTCTACGTCGGGACGTGTGTTGGGCTCTACGTCGGGACGTGTGTTGGGCTCTACCTCAGGATTTAGCTTACTTTCCGCTCTGCGTCGGGACGCGTGTTGGGCTCTACATCAGGATTTAGCTTACTTTCCGCTCTGCGTCGGGACGTGTGTTGGGCTCTACGTCGAGACGTGTGATGGGCTCTACCTCAGGATTTAGCTTACTTTCCGCTCTGCGTCGGGACGTGTGTTGGGCTCTACCTCAGGATTTAGCTTACTTTCAGCTCTACGTCGGGACGTGTGTTGGGCTGTACGTCGGGACGTGTGTTGGGCTCTACGTCGGGACGTTTGTTGGGCTCTACGTCGGGACGTTTGTTGGGCTCTACGTCGGGACGTTTGTTGGGCTCTACGTCGGGACGTGTGTTGGGCTCTACGTCGGGACGTGTGTTGGGCTCTACCTCAGGATTTAGCTTACTTTCCGCTCTGCGTCGGGACGCGTGTTGGGCTCTACCTCAGGATTTAGCTTACTTTCCGCTCTGCGTCGGGACGCGTGTTGGGCTCTACCTCAGGATTTAGGTTACTTTCCGCTCTGCGTCGGGACGCGTGTTGGGCTCTACCTCAGGATTTAGCTTACTTTCCGCTCTGCGTCGGGACGCGTGTTGGGCTCTACCTCAGGATTTAGCTTACTTTCAGCTCTACGTCGGGACCTGTGTTGGGCTGTGCGTCGGGACGTGTGTTGGACTCTACATCAGGATTTCGCTTACTTTCAGCTCTACATCGGAACGTATGTTGGGCTCTGCGTCGGGACGTGTGTTGGGCTCTGCGTCGGGACGTGTGTTGGGCTCTGCGTCGGGACGTGTGTTGGGCTCTACGTCGGGACGTGTGTTGGGCTCTACGTCGGGACGTGTGTTTGGCTCTACGTCGGGACGTGTGTTGGGCTCTGCGTCGGGACGTGTGTTGGGCTCTACGTCGGGACGTGTGTTGGGCTCTGCGTCGGGACGTGTGTTGGGCTCTACGTCGGGACGTGTGTTGGGCTCTACGTCGGGACGTGTGTTGGGCTCTACGTCGAGACGTGTGATGGGCTCTAAATCAGGATTTAGATTACTTTCAGCTCTACGTCGGGACGTGTGTTGGGCTCTACGTCGGGACGTGTGTTGGGCTCTACGTCGGGACGTGTGTTGGGCTCTACGTCGGGACGTGTGTTGGGCTCTACGTCGGGACGTGTGTTGGGCTCTACGTCGGGACGTGTGTTGGGCTCTACCTCAGGATTTAGCTTACTTTCCGCTCTGCGTCGGGACGTGTGATGTGCTCTACCTCAGGATTTAGCTTACTTTCCGCTCTACGTCGGGACGTGTGTTGGGCTGTACGTCGGGACGTGTGTTGGGCTGTACGTCGGGACGTGTGTTGGGCTGTACGTCGGGACGTGTGTTGGGCTCTCCGTCGGGACGTGTGTTGGGCTCTACCTCAGGATTTAGCTTACTTTCAGCTCTACGTCGGGACGTGTGTTGGGCTCTACGTCGGGACGTGTGTTGGGCTCTACGTCGGGACGTGTGTTGGGCTCTACGTCGGGACGTGTGTTGGGCTCTACCTCAGGATTTAGCTTACTTTCCGCTCTGCGTCGGGACGTGTGATGTGCTCTACCTCAGGATTTAGCTTACTTTCCGCTCTACGTCGGGACGTGTGTTGGGCTGTACGTCGGGACGTGTGTTGGGCTGTACGTCGGGACGTGTGTTGGGCTGTACGTCGGGACGTGTGTTGGGCTGTACGTCGGGACATGTGTTGGGCTGTACGTCGGGACGTGTGTTGGGCTGTACGTCGGGACGTGTGTTGGGCTGTACGTCGGGACGTGTGTTGGGCTGTACGTCGGGACGTGTGTTGGGCTCTCCGTCGGGACGTGTGTTGGGCTCTCCGTCGGGACGTGTGTTGGGCTCTACGTCAGGATTTAGCTTACATTCAGCTCTACGTCGGGACGTGTGTTGGGCTCTACGTCGGGACGTGTGTTGGGCTCTACCTCAGGATTTAGCTTACTTTCAGCTCTACGTCGGGACGTGTGTTGGGCTGTACGTCGGGACGTATGTTGGGCTGTACGTCGGGACGTGTGTTGGGCTGTACGTCGGGACGTGTGTTGGGCTCTACCTCAGGATTTAGCTTACTTTCCGCTCTGCGTCGGGACGTGTGTTGGGCTCTACCTCAGGATTTAGCTTACTTTCAGCTCTACGTCGGGACGTGTGTTGGGCTGTACGTCGGGACGTTTGTTGGGCTGTACGTCGGGACGTGTGTTGGGCTGTACGTCGGGACGTTTGTTGGGCTGTACGTCGGGACGTGTGTTGGGCTGTACGTCGGGACGTGTGTTGGGCTGTACGTCGGGACGTGTGTTGGGCTCTGCGTCGGGACGTGTGTTGGGCTCTGCGTCGGGACGTGTGTTGGGCTCTGCGTCGGGACGTGTGTTGGGCTCTGCGTCGGGACGTGTGTGGGGCTCTGCGTCGGGACGTGTGTGGGGCTCTGCGTCGGGACGTGTGTGGGGCTCTGCTTCGGGACGTGTGTGGGGCTCTACGTCGGGACGTGTGTGGGGCTCTACGTCGGGACGTGTGTGGGGCTCTACGTCGGGACGTGTGTGGGGCTCTACGTCGGGAAGTGTGTTGCGCTCTGCGTCGGGACGTGTGTTGGGCTCTACCTCAGGATTTAGCTTACTTTCAGCTCTACTTCGGGACGTGTGTTGGGCTCCACGTCGGGACGTGTGTTGGGCTGTACGTCGGGACGTGTGTTGGGCTCTCCGTCGGGACGTGTGTTGGGCTCTCCGTCGGGACGTGTGTTGGGCTCTACCTCAGGATTTAGCTTACTTTCAGCTCTACGTCGGGACGTGTGTTGGGCTCTACGTCGGGACGTGTGTTGGGCTCTACGTCGGGACGTGTGTTGGGCTCTACGTCGGGACGTGTGTTGGGCTCTACGTCGGGACGTGTGTTGGGCTCTACGTCGGGACGTGTGTTGGGCTCTACGTCGGGACGTGTGTTGGGCTCTACCTCAGGATTTAGCTTACTTTCAGCTCTACGTCGGGACGTGTGTTGGGCTCTACCTCAGGATTTAGCTTACTTTCAGCTCTACGTCGGGACGTGTGTTGGGCTCTACGTCGGGACGTGTGTTGGGCTCTACGTCGGGACGTGTGTTGGGCTCTACGTCGGGACGTGTGTTGGGCTCTACGTCGGGACGTGTGTTGGGCTCTACCTCAGGATTTAGCTTACTTTCAGCTGTGCGTCGGGACGTGTGTTGGGCTCTACGTCGGGACGTGTGTTGGGCTCTGCGTCGGGACGTGTGTTGGGCTCTACATCAGGATTTAGCTTACTTTCAGCTCTACGTCGGGACGTGTGTTGGGCTCCACGTCGGGACGTGTGTTGGGCTCTACGTCGGGACGTGTGTTGGGCTCTACGTCGGGACGTGTGTTGGGCTCTACGTCGGGACGTGTGTTGGGCTCTACGTCGGGACGTGTGTTGGGCTCTACCTCAGGATTTAGCTTACTTTCAGCTCTGCGTCGGGACGTGTGTTGGGCTCTACGTCGGGACGTGTGTTGGGCTCTACGTCGGGACGTGTGTTGGGCTCTACGTCGGGACGTGTGTTGGGCTCTACGTCGGGACGTGTGTTGGGCTCCACGTCGGGACGTGTGTTGGGCTCTACGTCGGGACGTGTGTTGGGCTCTACGTCGGGACGTGTGTTGGGCTCCACGTCGGGACGTGTCTTGGGCTCTACGTCGGGACGTGTGTGGGGCTCCACGTCGGGACGTGTGTTGGGCTCTACGTCGGGACGTGTGTTGGGCTCTGCGTCGGTACCTGTGTTGGGCTCTACATCAGGATTTAGCTTACTTTCAGCTCTACGTCGGGACGTGTGTTGGGCTCTACGTCGGGACGTGCGTTGGGCTCTACGTCGGGACGTGCGTTGGGCTCTACGTCGGGACGTGAGTTGGGCTCTACGTCGGGACCTGCGTTGGGCTCTACGTCGGGACCTGCGTTGGGCTCTACGTCGGGACGTGTGTTGGGCTCTGCGTCGGGACGTGTGTGGGGCTCTGCGTCGGGACGTGTGTTGATCTCTGCGTCGGGACGTGTGTTGGGCTCTGCGTCGGGACGTGTGTGGGGCTCTACGTCGGGACGTGTGTGGGGCTCTACGTCGGGACGTGTGTGGGGCTCTACGTCGGGACGTGTGTGGGGCTCTACGTCGGGACGTGTGTTGCGCTCTGCGTCGGGACGTGCGTTGGGCTCTACCTCAGGACTTAGCTTACTTTCCGCTCTGCGTTGGGACGTGTGTTGGGCTCTACCTCAGGATTTAGGTTACTTTCAGCTCTACGTCGGGACGTGTGTTGGGCTCTACGTCGGGACGTGTGTTGGGCTCTACGTCGGGACGTGTGTTGGGCTCTACCTCAGGATTTAGCTTACTTTCAGCTGTGCGTCGGGACGTGTGTTGGGCTCTACGTCGGGACGTGTGTTGGGCTCTGCGTCGGGACGTGTGTTGGGCTCTACATCAGGATTTAGCTTACTTTCAGCTCTACGTCGGGACGTGTGTTGGGCTCTACGTCGGGACGTGTGTTGCGCTCTGCGTCGGGACGTGCGTTGGGCTCTACCTCGGGATTTAGCTTACTTTCAGCTCTACGTGGGGACGTGTCTTGGGCTCTACCTCAGGATTTAGCTTACTTTCCGCTCTGCGTCGGGACGTGTGTTGGGCTCTACCTCAGGATTTAGCTTACTTTCCGCTCTGCGTCGGGACGTGTGTTGGGCTCTACGTCGGGACGTGTGTTGGGCTCTGCGTCGGGACGTGTGTTGGGCTCTACATCAGGATTTAGCTTACTTTCAGCTCTACGTCGGGACGTGTGTTGGGCTGTACGTCGGGACGTGTGTTGGGCTGTACGTCGGGACGTGTGTTGGGCTGTACGTCGGGACATGTGTTGGGCTGTACGTCGGGACGAGTGTTGGGCTGTACGTCGGGACGTGTGTTGGGCTGTACGTCGGGACGTGTGTTGGGCTCTCCGTCGGGACGTGTGTTGGGCTCTCCGTCGGGACGTGTGTTGGGCTCTCCGTCGGGACGTGTGTTGGGCTCTACGTCAGGATTTAGCTTACATTCAGCTCTACGTCGGGACGTGTGTTGGGCTCTACGTCGGGACGTGTGTTGGGCTCTACCTCAGGATTTAGCTTACTTTCAGCTCTACGTCGGGACGTGTGTTGGGCTGTACGTCGGGACGTATGTTGGGCTGTACGTCGGGACGTGTGTTGGGCTGTACGTCGGGACGTGTGTTGGGCTCTACCTCAGGATTTAGCTTACTTTCCGCTCTGCGTCGGGACGTGTGTTGGGCTCTACCTCAGGATTTAGCTTACTTTCAGCTCTACGTCGGGACGTGTGTTGGGCTGTACGTCGGGACGTTTGTTGGGCTGTACGTCGGGACGTGTGTTGGGCTGTACGTCGGGACGTTTGTTGGGTTGTACGTCGGGACGTGTGTTGGGGTGTACGTCGGGACGTGTGTTGGGCTGTACGTCGGGACGTGTGTTGGGCTCTACGTCGGGACGTGTGTTGGGCTCTGCGTCGGGACGTGTGTTGGGCTCTGCGGCGGGACGTGTGTTGGGCTCTGCGTCGGGACGTGTGTGGGGCTCTGCGTCGGGACGTGTGTGGGGCTCTGCGTCGGGACGTGTGTGGGGCTCTGCTTCGGGACGTGTGTGGGGCTCTACGTCGGGACGTGTGTGGGGCTCTACGTCGGGACGTGTGTGGGGCTCTACGTCGGGACGTGTGTGGGGCTCTACGTCGGGACGTGTGTGGGGCTCTACGTCGGGACGTGTGTTGCGCTCTGCGTCGGGACGTGTGTGGGGCTCTACCTCAGGATTTAGCTTACTTTCAGCTCTACTTCGGGACGTGTGTTGGGCTGTACGTCGGGACGTGTGTTGGGCTGTACGTCGGGACGTGTGTTGGGCTCTCCGTCGGGACGTGTGTTGGGCTCTCCGTCGGGACGTGTGTTGGGCTCTACCTCAGGATTTAGCTTACTTTCAGCTCTACGTCGGGACGTGTGTTGGGCTCTACGTCGGGACGTGTGTTGGGCTCTACGTCGGGACGTGTGTTGGGCTCTACGTCGGGACGTGTGTTGGGCTCTACGTCGGGACGTGTGTTGGGCTCTACCTCAGGATTTAGCTTACTTTCCGCTCTGCGTTGGGACGTGTGTTGGGCTCTACCTCAGGATTTAGCTTACTTTCAGCTCTACGTCGGGACGTGTGTTGGGCTCTACGTCGGGACGTGTGTTGGGCTCTACGTCGGGACGTGTGTTGGGCTCTACGTCGGGACGTGTGTTGGGCTCTACGTCGGGACGTGTGTTGGGCTCTACGTCGGGACGTGTGTTGGGCTATACCTCAGGATTTAGCTTACTTTCAGCTGTGCGTCGGGACGTGTGTTGGGCTCTACGTCGGGACGTGTGTTGGGCTCTGCGTCGGGACGTGTGTTGGGCTCTACATCAGGATTTAGCTTACTTTCAGCTCTACGTCGGGACGTGTGTTGGGCTCCACGTCGGGACGTGTGTTGGGCTCTACGTCGGGACGTGTGTTGGGCTCTACGTCGGGACGTGTGTTGGGCTCTACGTCGGGACGTGTGTTGGGCTCTACCTCAGGATTTAGCTTACTTTCAGCTCTGCGTCGGGACGTGTGTTGGGCTCTACGTCGGGACGTGTGTTGGGCTCTACGTCGGGACGTGTGTTGGGCTCCACGTCGGGACGTGTGTGGGGCTCTACGTCGGGACGTGTGTTGGGCTCTACGTCGGGACGTGTGTTGGGCTCTACGTCGGGACGTGTGTTGGGCTCCACGTCGGGACGTGTCTTGGGCTCTACGTCGGGACGTGTGTGGGGCTCCACGTCGGGACGTGTGTTGGGCTCTACGTCGGGACGTGTGTTGGGCTCTGCGTCGGTACCTGTGTTGGGCTCTACATCAGGATTTAGCTTACTTTCAGCTCTACGTCGGGACGTGTGTTGGGCTCTACGTCGGGACGTGCGTTGGGCTCTACGTCGGGACGTGCGTTGGGCTCTACGTCGGGACGTGAGTTGGGCTCTACGTCGGGACCTGCGTTGGGCTCTACGTCGGGACCTGCGTTGGGCTCTACGTCGGGACGTGTGTTGGGCTCTGCGTCGGGACGTGTGTTGGGCTCTGCGTCGGGACGTGTGTTGGGCTCTACATCAGGATTTAGCTTACTTTCAGCTCTACATCGGAACGTGTGTTGGGCTCTACGTCGGGACGTGTGTTGGGCTCTGCGTCGGGACGTGTGTGGGGCTCTGCGTCGGGACGTGTGTTGATCTCTGCGTCGGGACGTGTGTTGGGCTCTGCGTCGGGACGTGTGTGGGGCTCTACGTCGGGACGTGTGTGGGGCTCTACGTCGGGACGTGTGTGGGGCTCTACGTCGGGACGTGTGTGGGGCTCTACGTCGGGACGTGTGTGGGGCTCTGCGTCGGGACGTGTGTTGCGCTCTGCGTCGGGACGTGCGTTGGGCTCTACCTCGGGATTTAGCTTACTTTCAGGTCTACGTCGGGACGTGTGTTGGGCTCTACATCGGGACATGTGTTGGGCTCTACCTCAGGATTTAGCTTACTTTCAGCTCTACGTGGGGACGTGTCTTGGGCTCTACCTCAGGATTTAGCTTACTTTCCGCTCTGCGTCGGGACGTGTTTTGGGCTCTACCTCAGGATTTAGCTTACTTTCCGCTCTGCGTCGGGACGTGTGTTGGGCTCTACGTCGGGACGTGTGTTGGGCTCTGCGTCGGGACGTGTGTTGGGCTCTACATCAGGATTTAGCTTACTTTCAGCTCTACGTCGGGACGTGTGTTGGGTTCTACGTCGGGACGTGTGTTTGGCTCTGCGTCGGGATGTGTGTTTGGCTCTGCGTCGGGATGTGTGTTTGGCTCTGCGTCGGGACGTGTGTTGGGCTCTACGTCAGGACTTAGCTTACTTTCCGCTCTGCGTTTGGACGTGTGTTGGGCTCTACCTCAGGATTATCTTACTTTCTGCTCTACGTGGGGACGTGTGTTGGGCTCTCCCTCAGGATTTAGCTTACTTTCAGCTCTACGTCGGGACGTGTGTCGGGCTCTACGTCGGCATTTAGCTTACTTCCAGCTCTACGTCGAGACGTGTGTTGGACTCTACGTCGGGACGTGTGTTGGACTCTACGTCGGGACGTGTGTTGGACTCTATGTCGGGACGTGTGTTGGGCTCTACCTCAGGATTTAGCTTACTTTCCGCTCTGCGTCGGGACGTGTGTTGGGCTCTACCTCAGGATTTAGCTTACTTTCAGCTCTACGTCGGGACGTGTGTTGGGCTCTAGGTCGGGACGGGTGTTGGGCTCTACGTCGGGACGGGTGTTGGGCTCTACGTCGGGACGTGTGTTGGGATCTAGGTCGGGACGTGTGTTGGGCTCTAGGTCGGGACGTGTGTTGGGCTCTAGGTCGGGACGTGTGTTGGGCTCTATGTCGGGACGTGTGTTGGGCTCTACGTCGGGACCTGTGTTGGGCTCTACGTCGGGACGTGTGTTGGGCTCTACGTCGGGACGTGTGTTGGGCTCAACGTCGGGACGTGTGTTGGGCTCTACGTCGGGACGTGTGTTGGGCTCAACGTCGGGACGTGTGTTGGGCTCTACGTCGGGACGTGTGTTGGGCTCTACGTCGGGACGTGTGTTGGGCTCTAGGTCGGGACGTGTGTTGGGCTCTACCTCAGGATTTAGCTTACTTTCAGCTCTACGTGGGGACGTGTGTTGGGCTCTACCTCAGGATTTAGCTTACTTTCAGCTCTGCGTCGGGACGTGTGTTGGGCTCTACGTCGGGACGTGTGTTGGGCTCTGCGTCGGGACGTGTGTTGGGCTCTGCGTCGGGACGTGTGTTGGGCTCTACATCAGGATTTAGCTTACTTTCAGCTCTACGTCGGGACGTGTGTTGGGCTCCACGTCGGGACGTGTGTTGGGCTCTACGTCGGGACGTGTGTTGGGCTCTACGTCGGGACGTGTGTTGGGCTCTACCTCAGGATTTAGCTTACTTTCAGCTCTGCGTCGGGACGTGTTTTGGGCTCTACGTCGGGACGTGTGTTGGGCTCTAGGTCGGGACGTGTGTTGGGCTCTACGTCGGGACGGGTGTTGGGCTCTACGTCGGGACGTGTGTTGGGATCTAGGTCGGGACGTGTGTTGGGCTCTAGGTCGGGACGTGTGTTGGGCTCTACGTCGGGACGTGTGTTGGGCTCTCCGTCGGGACGTGTGTTGGGCTCTACGTCGGGACGTGTGTTGGGCTCTACGTCGGGACGTGTGTTGGGCTCTACGTCGGGACGTGTGTTGGGCTCTACGTCGGGACGTGTGTTGGGCTCTACGTCGAGACGTGTGATGGGCTCTACCTCAGGATTTAGCTTACTTTCCGCTCTGCGTCGGGACGTGTGTTGGGCTCTACCTCAGGATTTAGCTTACTTTCAGCTCTACGTCGGGACGTGTGTTGGGCTCTACGTCGGGACGTGTGTTGGGCTGTACGTCGGGACGTGTGTTGGGCTGTACGTCGGGACGTGTGTTGGGCTCTACGTCGGGACGTGTGTTGGCCTCTACGTCGGGACGTGTGTTGGGCTCTACGTCGGGATGTGTGTTGGGCTCTACGTCGGGACGTGTGTTGGGCTCTACGTCGGGACGTGTGTTGGGCTCTACCTCAGGATTTAGCTTACTTTCAGCTCTGCGTCGGGACGTGTGTTGGGCTCTACGTCGGGACGTGTGTTGGGCTCTGCGTCGGGACGTGTGTTGGGCTCTACATCAGGATTTAGCTTACTTTCAGCTCTACGTCGGGACGTGTGTTGGGCTCCACGTCGGGACGTGTGTTGGGCTCTACGTCGGGACGTGTGTTGGGCTCTACGTCGGGACGTGTGTTGGGCTCTACCTCAGGATTTAGCTTACTTTCAGCTCTGCGTCGGGACGTGTGTTGGGCTCTACGTCGGGACGTGTGTTGGGCTCTACGTCGGGACGTGTGTGGGGCTCCACGTCGGGACGTGTGTGGGGCTCCACGTCGGGACGTGTGTGGGGCTCCACGTCGGGACGTGTGTGGGGCTCCACGTCGGGACGTGTGTGGGGCTCCACGTCGGGACGTGTGTGGGGCTCCACGTCGGGACGTGTGTGGGGCTCCACGTCGGGACGTGTGTGGGGCTCCACGTCGGGACGTGTGTGGGGCTCTACGTCGGGACGTGTGTGGGGCTCTACCTCAGGATTTAGCTTACTTTCAGCTCTACGTCGGGACGTGTGTTGGGCTCTACCTCAGGATTTAGCTTACTTTCGGCTCTACGTCGGGACGTGTGTTGGACTCTACGTCGGGACGTGTGTTGGACTTTACGTCGGGACGTGCGTTGGGCTCTACCTCAGGATTTAGCTTACTTTCAGCTCTACGTGGGGACGTGTGTTGGGCTCTACCTCAGGATTTAGCTTACTTTCAGCTCTGCGTCGGGACGTGTGTTGGGCTCTGCGTCGGGACGTGTGTTGGGCTCTACGTCGGGACGTGTGTTGGGCTCTACGTCGGGACGTGTGTTGGGCTCTACGTCGGGACGTGTGTGGGGCTCCACGTCGGGACGTGTGTTGGGCTCTGCGTCGGTACGTGTGTTGGGCTCTACATCAGGATTTAGCTTACTTTCAGCTCTACGTCGGGACGTGTGTTTGCCTCTGCGTCGCTACGTGTGTTTGGCTCTGCGTCGGGACGTGTGTTTGGCTCTGCGTCGGGACGTGTGTTGGGCTCTACGTCAGGATTTAGCTTACATTCAGCTCTACGTCGGGACGTGTGTTGGGCTCTACGTCGGGACGTGTGTTGGGCTCTACCTCAGGATTTAGCTTACTTTCAGCTCCACGTCGGGACGTGTGTTGGGCTCTACGTCGGGACGTGTGTTGGGCTCTACGTCGGGACGTGTGTTGGGCTCTACGTCGGGATTTAGCTTACTTTCAGCTCTACGTCGGGACGTGTGTTTGCCTCTACGTCGGGACGTGTGTTTGCCTCTGCGTCGGTACGTGTGTTTGGCTCTGCGTCGGGACGTGTGTTGGGCTCTCCGTCGGGACGTGTGTTGGGCTCTACGTCAGGATTTAGCTTACATTCAGCTCTCCGTCGGGACGTGTGTTGGGCTCTACGTCAGGATTTAGCTTACATTCAGCTCTACGTCGGGACGTGTGTTGGGCTCTACGTCGGGACGTGTGTTGGGCTCTACGTCGGGACGTGTGTTGGGCTCTACCTCAGGATTTAGCTTACTTTCAGCTCTACGTCGGGACGTGTGTTGGGCTCTACGTCGGGACGTGT